>NW_026881020.1:0-33932 GCF_032173495.1 Musca vetustissima | reverse complement strand
AGGACAATGTCAGAACATGGATCTATATTGAACATATTCTGCTTAGATGTTTTTCACCTTCCTCGAAAGAAAATTATAGTCACTTCACGGGAAAAAAAATCTATACTGGGTCGGTAAAATTATATCGAGGCTATATAAAAACGTATATCGAACATTGTTTTTGCAAAGCCACTTGGGTGGAGAGACCCTACCACTTGGGTGGAGAGACTCTTACGTGGGGGCTATGCCACAAGCATGGACCTATACCGAATATTTCCTGCATATATCCGTGTTGCTCTCCAAGAATCTTGAATGCCAACTTGTTATCATGTTTTGGGGAAAATGCAGTGAAAATCCTTCAAACCTCGAAAATGCAGCTGGAATTTTATATGAGGGCTATTTCAAAATATGCACCTATAAACAAAAAGTTTTGCATAGATATGTGCCACTCTCCAAAAATCCACAATGCCAAATTACATCCACTTCAATGGGGAAAAATTTAACCAGAACGTTAAAAAAACCCCGAAAATGAGGCTGAAAACTTCTATGGGAGCTATGTCACAACATGGACCTATCTATCGAACATTTTTGGCAAATATTAGGTTGGGGAAAAATAAATCGATTTGTTTTTCTGTAAATGGTTTAAAACAGTTTTATGGTAGATTTTTAGCTTCTAGGATTTTACGACTTCTAATAATTTCTCCGATTTTATAAAAAATTTCCACGACCGGCCTACTTGTGCGAGGTACATCATTAACATCAAAAATTCCTGAATGGAATCTACGAAACCAAAATCTTGCATTTTCGCCTTTTTCGAAGAAAAACTGTCAAATGTTCCGAATTTCCTCTTTGTTCACTTCCATTTTTAACAGCCTGTAACTCACAACTGAATGCAATTGTTTGATCTAAACAAAAAAACTTTTATATTGAAAAAAAACATATTTTTTTCTGCACTGTAAAATGTCATTCCATGAACCCAAATGGGAAAATATGGCTAAAATCTTAAAAATACCAAAATTGGCGCCCAACATTTATTAACAAAAAATATAGACCTACATCGAAGATAATTTGTAAAGAAGATTTCACCCTCCAAGAACCCAGAAAACCTAATTATATCAACTTCGGTGGTAAAACTTGTCGAAAACCTTCAAAATTCTGAAAATGACACCCAATTTCTGTATTGAAATTCGCCAGGAAATATATTTGCTAAATTGTTGCCATCAAACTACCGAAAATGGTGCGGGATGCCATATAAGCATCTAAACCAATATCGTAATTCGACAGCAAGGATATATTTTACCCTCCAAGAACCCGAAATGCCACATTTCAGCCACTTGGGTGGGAAAATGTCGACCCTCTTTTAAAATATCGAAATCGAACAAGGATGTTATAAAGCCCTTTATGACGGAATGATGCAAATAAGTTTTTCACCTCCCCCAAGAACCAAGAATGCCTAATTGCATTCAAAATATAGAAAATGGCGCCCAACCTTTAAAATATCAAATGGATCTGTATCGAAAATGTACAAAACATACAAAATTAAATTCATTTAGGTTGGAAAACACAGCTAAGGCCTAAATTGTTTAGGATGGAGAACTTTATAGACGCCCTGAGAGAAATATTTTTAGACAATCAGAAGGAAGCAGGAGGAGTCCTTTATAGACGAGCTGGATGCAGTCTTTATAGCCGAGCTGGTTGGAGTCAATAACGATGAGAAAGAGGGAGTGTTTATAATCGTATTGGAGGATGCTTTTTTGGGCGGGCTGGAGGATGGCTTTATAGGCCAGGTAAGGGAAACCTTTTTGGAGGTCCTTTAGATATGAACTGGAAAGATTCCTTATAGACGAACCAATGAGGGGGGGTTTATAAACGCTCTGGAGGAGGTCTTTACATGCGATCTGCAGATAATCTTCATAGACAACCTGAAGGCAGTCATGTAAACGAATTGGAGGATGATTTTTAGGCGGGCTGGTTTCATAGATGATGGAAGTCTTTTTAGAAGTGAGTTGTGGATCTGGAGGGAGTTCCTATACGCGAGATCACGAGATCTGAGGAGGGTGTCGTTTCCTTCAGCTCATTCGAGTTCATATACGAGCTGAAGTGAGTCTCTATAGACGATCTGAAGGTAGTCTCTGTAGGCGAGTTGAAGGGAGTCTAGGAATGTTTTAAAATATGAACTGAACGGGGATTTTATAAACTGGGGAAGACGAGGTGGAGGTATTCTGAGCTGAAGGCAGTCTTTATAGAAAAGCTCTTAATGGAGTATTTATTGACTAGCTGTGGATGAAACGGAAATGTATGAGATCGGAATATAGTCTTTACTGGCTGGAGTCTTTAAAGATGAGCTGTAAGGATGCCCTATAGACGATATAGGGCATAAGATAAACGAAGGGGTTATCAGTAGACGAGTTGGAGGAAATCTCTAAAAAATTTGATAAAGCAGGAGGAGCTAAATAAGCATTACTAAAAAGTTATGGAAAAATTTTTATATATATGTGTTATGAATAAAGATAAAGGCAGAGTGTCTTTATAAACAAACTGAAGTTTTAGGGGTGTGCTGAAAGGATTATTAATAAACCATATGTGTCGGGTTTTTATGGACCGCCTATGGTGAATCTTCATATTCAAGCTGAAAGGTTTTTTCATAGACAAGTGAAGCGAGGGATTTCATAGGCGAGTGAATGAAATAGTTTTGTAAGTGACAAGGTGCAGGGAATTCTTATAGACGAGCTCTGAAATGAGTCTTTAAAGATGGCAATTTATATGTTTTTCAATGACTAAGTATTCAAATAATATAAGTAATCCATTTCCTCATCTGACCCAAACTGCAACGCCAATAACTTTCCAAACATTTCACATTTACAGCTCTGAGTATTTCAAACTTGAAACTCTTTTTTTTTTGATTTTATTCTGGGAGAATATTTCACTCTTGAGAGTTCTATGAGAACATATAAAAATAAAGATAAAAAATCGCATTTTATCTCACTACAATGAATAGAGTTAACAGCACACTGTCCAGGTTTTTGTTTGTATTCCAACTGATGGCTGGAATCCAGGCAATACAACAACAAAAAACCATCCAACCAACAACCCATTATGACAGTGGCAACCACAATTGTTGCTGTTGCCAATGGCAGAGACAGAGCAGCTGTGCTGGCAGCAACAGCTGTCGCAGCAGCAGAAGTTGGCAATAACAAACTACGAACAGAGAAGAAAAAATTGAGTTTGTATCTACAACAGAACACATCATACACACTCACAACACATCCACGTACATACATACAAACAAAATTGAAAACTTAACCTTGAACTTGAAATACATTTGGTTTCTGTGTATCGCGTGTGGCTGTGTAGTTAGTTATTGTTGTTATTCATTGCTCGTTCGTTCTCTCGTTTCGTTTTTCTCTGTTGTTGTTTTGTTTTTTTTTGCCTTTGGTTGCTTTACAGATGGATGCGTTGAATATAGGTGTCGGGTGTTCGGTAGGTTGGTTCGTTGCTTGGTATTGTGCATGACTATGAATCGGTGTGCAATTGTTTTTTGTATATACGTAGGTAGTTACGTATGTAGGTATATAAAAATGTTTGTGATTTTTTTTGCTCGTACTCTGCACATTGTGCTGTATTACCCGCCGCGTTTGTTTGTACTTCCATACTCAATAATTCAATTGTTTGTATTTTTTGTGCTCTTTGTGCTTCATGTTCGCTTTCGTGTTTTGTGTGTGCATTATTTCTTTTTTCTTTGTTTATTTTTTATTTATGTCTCTGGGTTTCACTCTCTCTCTCTCACATTTGGACGGGACTGGGCCAGGTGACAGTGGGGGTCGACCAGACATGATATTTAGTGTGGTGAGTGCTAATTTGACTGAAAATTGATTCACTGCAGCAAACAATTTTTTAAATATTCAAAAGAAATTTTGTTTCAAATATTTAATTGATGAATATTTTGAAACGATTTAAATCAACAGAGAGAAAGAAATTATGTAAGAACAGTAATTAAGGAAATTATAAAATTATTAGATATTGATGTGCACGTTGAGTCCCTGTAGACGAGCTGAAGGGAGACTTTATGGGCGAGCTGAAGTGAGACCCCACAGACTCGCTGAATGTAGTCTATATATGTATAAGAATTCTGAAGGGAATCTTTGTAGATGAATTGAAGTAAGTTTTTATAGGGCTGAAGGCTGAAAGCTGAAGGGAGTCTCTATAGCAGAGCTGATGGGTGTCTTTATAGACGAGCTAATGACAGATTGCAGAAAATGTTCAATATAAGTCCATGTTTGACATAGCTTATATAGTTTCGATCCCATTTTGAAGATCTGGACCATTTTCGGTGTAGGTCCATATTTTCAAATGCCCATATACAGGAGCGTTTCTAGGTGGTCTTTATAGATGTGCTGAAGGAAGTCCCTATAGATTAGCAGAAGGTAGTCTCGTAGAAAGTCCATATGACCTAATAACGGAATTGCAGGGAATTTTTATAGGCGAGCAGAAGGTAGTCTCTGATGGTGATCTCTTTAGGCGAGCTTATGATCTTATTAATACAATAACTGAAGTTGGTCTTTATAGACGTGATGAAGCACGTTTTTATACACAATTGTGAAGTAAAATTTAGTTGATACTAAGTATGGAGTTTTTATAAACGAACTGTAGGGAGTTTTTGGATATAGTCTCTATAGAGAAATTGTAGTGATTTGCTTCATAGATGAGGTGAATAGCTTTCCTCGAAACGAACGAAAGGAGCAGAAGTATGTCTTTATAGAAGACCTAAAGGAAATTAGACAATCCCAAAAAAAAATATATATATAGGTATATATATACTCTTTATTACCTAGCTCCAACTGCTGGATGCTTGGTTTTGAGAATGGGATACATCCGACCACCTCCGCCACATGAAGCTACCGCTATAATTTATTTACTTTGAAACTTTTAGCCAATTGTGTCTCTAATTTGGCATTCGACATGCTTTGATAGAGGGGGTCCCGGCTCAATTAAAGAATTTCTTGGCCCTAGGTGTATTTATCATTAACATTACTTCCATATATCGGTCCCGGCCAGTTTTAGGCATTTTAGTAAGTGAAAAATATTTTAGCAAAAAAAATCCATTTTCGGTTTATTGAAGATTTCAGCTACTCTCTCCAACAGAAGTGACCTTAACACTAGAACGCCGAAGGCGGTCATTTTGACCGCTTTCCAATTTCAAGTACAAAAGCAACTGTGCATTTAATGACACTTTTTTTAAATTTGGTGAATTTTTTATAATAAACGTAATTCTATGAGGTACAAAAAGTCACCATATTTAAAAAAAAGTGTCATTAAATGCACAGTTGGTTTTGTACCTGAAATTGGAAAGCGGTCAAAATTACCGCCTTCGGCGTTCTAGTGTTAAATTGGCATCTTAGTTCGTGGAGGATAAAAAATAATTTTGCGAAAATTATTAACAAAGTTCCATATTTTCAGAGGGGTCGATGTATGTAAGTGTTATGATGGCATATGTGCATGTTTCATCAGAAATGGCTTGAAATTAGAAATTCCGAGTTTGAGGAAAATTATCATTGACACCGCCGTCAAACAGATCTGTGCAGAAAATTTCAAGATAGGTCCACGATTTGACATAAAACTCATAGCCTTGACATTCTGGGTTGTTAGAGGCGAAAAAACTCTTAGCAGAAACTTTTCAATTTAAGAAAATTTTAAGTTTACGTCCCGACTCATTCAATTTTTTTTGTGATCCAATATGCATTTTTCGACGGAAATGGTTGCAATATTGAATTACAGCCATTATTTTGACATATAAATGTTACAACTACTTTTTTGATATGCTGAAGTGGTATACAAATTCTTTGGTTATTTAGGTGTAGTGTGGTCCTTGTTTCGATATAGTCTTCATAAAAAAATTTGCAGTGCAGATACACGTATGGATATATATAAAAGTCGCGACCGATTTTAGATATTTTTATACCCCGCAGCGCAAAGTGGAGTGTAAATTAAAATTAATGATTCCGTTGTAACACCTCGAATTATTCACCTGAGTCCCCATAAAGTACATATATTCCTAACCAGAATAAAATTCTATGTCGATTTAGTTATGTCCGTCTGATAGTATGTCTATCCGTCCGTCCGTCTGTTGATATCACGATAGACCTCGCAATATTGAAGGAACAGCTGTGATTTTTTTTGTTTGGAATTGAAAATAGGTTTTTGGAAGGCCCCCATATAACGGTACGCCCCACATTCGGTATTTTGAAACTGATGGGAACGTTTTTCAACCTAAGCAGCTGTAATCTGGTAACTCACTGGGTAGTAAATGTCTCTACAAAAAATTATAAATATTGTCCCAAGCTTATGGTTAGGCTCCATATAGCGGTACACCCAAATTTCGCTATTTAGAAGCTGTTGGGAACGTTCTTGGGTTTTGGGCTCTCATTGGGTAGAAAGTCTTCTTACAAAAATGATCAAAATTTGGGCACGTGTTTCAATCAAATTGACTTAATTTTATATTTGCGATACTCATTCCGTAGAAAATCTCACAACCAAAAATCTATAAAAATTTGATCAATATTGACCCAAGTTTTCGGGTAGACATTATTCGATATTTTTATACCCTACACAACTATTTTGTCAGGGTATTATAGCTTTGTGCAGCCCCAAGATTTTGTAACGCCGCGAAATATTGGTTCTACACCCACATTTAGATATACCAATCGCCATAACTGGACTAGCTGAGTCGATGTAGACATGCGTGCCCATCCGTCCGTCTGTCTGTCCATTGTAATTTATAAACACGATACAGACCCCAGGTATGGACCAATCTTCACGAAATTTTGCATGTAGGATAGGTTTTGCCCAATGAAGACCCCTACTGGGTTCTGTAAAGATCGGTTAATATTTAGGGGATAAAATGGACCAAAATTTTTGTCGCTTATTGTGATCGCTCCAGAGGCCGCAATTATGGCACTAACATCGCAAGAAGGCCATCGGGCCAAAGAATACGCATGCCAGTTTTTGATAAAGATCGGTCAATGTTTAGCTGGTCAAATGGACCCTGAGTTTTGAGTGAAAAATTACACAATTTGTATTCTATAGCGTATATATTTACCCCTGAAGGACATAGATCCAATATATGCAAGAGGAGTGGTTGATCTTTAAATTGATACCAATTATATTGTCGTATGTGGGAGATACACTTCAATATTTACAGGTGATTACGTATTCATATATTATTTAGTAATCCATTACCACACTAGAGAGCAGAAATATTGCGCTGATCGCTTTGAAATTTTCCATGAGGATCCAGGAATGGTCACGGACAACGCCTATAATTTTCGGTGATGATCAGATAAACTTAATTTTTTGTGTTTTTTGTCGAGTCGATCTTTAAGCCACAATTGAGAGCCGAACATCAGAACACAAAACACGGTGAAGGGAATTTGGACAAGTAATTAGAAGAGCTGACAAGAGGGTTCAAATATCGCGAAATGTATATAACCCACTTTAAATAACCCACCTAAAAACGTAAACACACACATCCCTACAAACAAATGCCATACTGAATCTAAAAATAGACGTCATTTGAATGGTCATCGCATAACAGCGATACCAACAAACATATTATGTTGATTCTCTGCAAAGTAGGGACGCATAACAGTTGAGTTATGGCACATGGTTACATGTTCCGCCACAACAATTTCTGAGACTTTTAGAGAATTCTCAAACAGAGCGTTCTCTAAAAGTACTTAGGCTTGACGTTGTGGATGTAACAAATTGGGGAAGAAGGGTTTTTTGTTTAGTGGAGTGATACATGACTCCCAAGCAAAAAACTAAGAAAACTGATGAGGACTTGTGGCGAAATTTGAAACTATAGTCTTCTCTGCCTTTCCAAAAAAATATCAATGTCGGTTTACGCTCCAATATAACTAAATCGTCCTATTTCTGGTATTTTTAAGGTTTTAACCACATTATGCCATTATGCTGATATATATATATATATATATATATATATATAGAATGATCAGTGTCGGTCCAAGTTTTGACATATCTCTCATATAATGGTAATGTCCCATTGTCAATATTTTGAAAATATTAGCCGGATATTTCCATTGTAGTGGCTGTAATTTGGCATACCGGGATATTGTGGAACAATATCTATATAAGTCCAATAATATTCAACCGAATTTTCTGATCGCATATCGGAAATTATTCAATATAGGTAATTGTTTTAAAAAAATACAACAGTCCCGTTTAATTTTCGGTATGTTGAAGTTCCTACCACAGTTTTCTATCCTGAATGTATGTAATTTGGAACATTATTGTGTCAGAACGTGAACAACCTATTACCTCATAATGCAATAGCATAGTCCCCATATATAGGACCAGACCGATTTGAGAATAGTTGAATCAACACCACATGTTGGTGGGTATAAAAAGTTCGGCCAGGCGGAACTTAACGACTTTTTTTGTCATAGATCCCATATAAGAAGATTAACCGTATTTCGACTACATTAGATGCTCACCTTATGGTGAAGCGTATTAATAGTTCATTCCAATCGAACATATCGACCTTCTAACGTGTTTGATCCACTTATTTTCCCATCAACAAATATCAGAAAATGGTGATAAATGATTGAGTTTTATATCCCATAAATAATGAAAAAATGCTTAAAATCAAAACTTAAAAGTGCTTAAAATCAAAACTTACTTATTATTAGTACGATCTCAAGCTTCGAATTAGCGGTCCTGAAAAAATATAAATAAATGTGTTATTTATTAATTATTTGTCAGATATTTTTTTAAATTTATTTTTAAATATATTAAAATATAATAAATGTCTACTTTATATACATAAATTCAAATTTACTCATAAGTTCATAAACCTAAACAGACACTAAGTCTAACAATGAAAAACAAATATAAATTCTAATGCTAATTCTTTACTTCCTTTTTTATTGTATTAGGTTTTTTTTAGCATGTTTATGTTACGTCTTAATGGTCATCAATGATGACAACAACAGCAGTAGCAACAGTCATTGTCGACAAAAAGTCTTCGAAAAAAAGTATATAAATTAAATAATAATAAAAAATAAAATAAAAACAAAATCGATTAGAGCTGACAAATTGCCATAGAAATAAAATAAAAAAAAAAAAAATATTCTCGTACATAAAAAATCGAAAAGCAAAACAAAACATAAAAAAAGAGACACACATA
Source organism: Musca vetustissima (assembly GCF_032173495.1). NCBI lineage: Eukaryota > Metazoa > Arthropoda > Insecta > Diptera > Muscidae > Musca > Musca vetustissima. The sequence continues at coordinate 24,751 of NW_026881020.1, read as the reverse complement.
CAATGCAACTCTTACGTATGAATTTTGAGATTGAGTCACTCAGTGTCTGTTTGTTTTACTTTGTTTTTGTCATTCTGGTGTTTAAGGCAGCGTGGCTGCCATGCTGACTGTAAACAGCAATAAAATAATAATTTATTTTTATTTATTTTATTTTTAATTACTGTTCTATTGATTATTATGATGTTGCTGTTTCCTTTTTTGTATAATGATTATTATTTTTTGGAAATTTCAAAAAAAATATAAAAAAAATAAATTAAAAACGTAAAATACAGTGTTGAGAATTGTGCTAATTTTTTTTTCTTAAATATCAAGTAGTATTTTTTCGAGATTGTGAAATTTAATTTGTACGTATCGTACATCCCCATGTGTAGTGCATATAAGTATGTAATCATGTATTTGCATATTTGTTCACTCAATGTCAATCAATGATTGCAGTTCTACTTTATCGTCATTCAGCAGCGTAATTATCAATATTGTAATATTATTTCTGTTGTTGTTGCCGTTCTCATCATCATCACCATTTTCACACACCCACACGTTTGTACAACTGCTGCTGTTCGTCTTCTTCTTCTTCTTCTACTTTATATTTGTCTTACGTAAACGCTGTAGTATTGGGTACATGCACAAATTGATTGCCAATTCACAATAAATTTGTCAATTAATATTTTGTGATAATTGTTATCATCGTCATTATCGCAAAATGTTATTACTTTTCGACATACTGACACACACATGCATACATACACAATTTTGTAATGCAATAATCGTATATTTTATTACATAAATGTGCATTAGGTGGGTTGAAATGTATATTACAAAAAAAAAAAAAAAATAAATGTTTGGCAAATTATTTTTATTGATATTTTCGAATAAATATTCAAAATTTCAAATCAATAACAAATTTACTTTGGTGAAGATCCCAAAAAAAAAAAAAAATAAATAAATGGTACCAGTCTGGACAAACATTTAGAATTCAACATTGCAGTCATTTCGGTTGTAGAATGTGGGTATATAAAAATTATGTTTACCCTCTGTGAACTATATTGGTCAATCGATGAAATCAGGAAATTATGATGGAGTCGTAAAAATAATACGGACAATAAGTTTGCAAAAAATATTTATTTTAATTAGTAGTATTGAAAATCCAGACTAATCCTCGACTTTACCTCTATTATAAACAAGTAAGTCGCGGTCGGAACGAATTCGTATACCGTCAACTATTAGGTGGACATTAATGAGGACTTTTTATGTGTACTATGCCATTGCAAATTGCTGTCAGCAGGAAACGAAATACGAAACTACTGAGACTCAGGTGAGACAATTGGGCTAGGACCTTGAACAGGTCAAAATCCGTTGGGTTACAAATATTTGACACCCAACGAGAACGCAAAATATTGAATTAGATACAATTCGCTTGAAAACCCCTTGTACGGACATAAAAAGGCCCTAATTTAAAGAAAAAAATATGTTTCAAGGGCCATAGACAGTCGTGGATGAAAAAAAATCCTAGGGCAATAGAAAGGCGTGGTTTTTTTTTTAATAAATGTTTTTCAAGAGCCATGGAAAGGCGTGGATTTCTTAAAAAAATTCAAGCGTCATATATTTTTTTCAAGTCCAGCCAATGGCGATAATGATTTAAAAAAATATTTTTGAAGCGTCATATATTTTTTTCAAGCCCTACCAATGGAGTCTTATAAAAAATATTTTTCAAGGGTCATATATTTTTTCAAGCCTTCCAATGGATTTGTTTAAAAAAAAATATTTTTCAAGGGTCATATATTTTTTTTCAAGCCCTACCAATGTCGTGGATTTTTTGAAAAAGTATTTTTCAAGGGACCATATATCTTTTTCAAGCCCTACCGAAGACATTTTTGGTTAAAGAATATTTTTCCATGGCCTAAATAGTGTGTGGATTTGTTTAAGAAGACATTTTCAAGGCTCAAATTAAGCGTGGATTACCGAAAACCGAACGGTATGATTCTATGGGGTCTATATCCAAACTTGGACCGATATATTCTAAAAACCAACAACAATGACACCGATATATGCGAAATTTCAAAGCTCTACCTTAAATATGGTGAGCTCTATCGTGATTCAACAAACGGACAGAGAGACGTGGTTAAATCGACATACAATTTTATTCTGATCGATTATTTAATATCTCAGGTGATTATTTCGAGGAGTTGTCAATGGAATGAGGAATTTAATATAAGTCTCCTGTTGATTGGTTCAGAAGAATACGTTCATAAGATGGCCATCGGTGGATCTACGAATATGAGCCCGAAATAAAAGAGCAATCCACCGTGAGGGCCTACGAAAACGTTTCAAATCCAAAAAAAAAATTTGCTCGTAAGAACAACAATTTTAAATTTGACAATTGATTTGCATTAAATCTTAGTAGAAATTAGAAAAACGAACAACTGAAGACGGTTCATGTTGCACCATTAAAACCGAGAATTCACACATCGGTTTAAGCCCAAGTGTATTTTCTTAATCCCACTTTTTCATCGACAAAAATGTATTACCCAATTCAGATTTAAATTTTTTGTGAGGACATATTCGTAACTTAAGCGACATTCCCGCAGTTAAAAGTTTTCATTCGGTTGGAGTATGATTATTGTCATCAATCATACGCCACATTGTTCTTAAAGACACATTGCTTTGAAATTATGTCAATTTAAGGGAATCCCCCCATTCTCGGGGTCAATTTTTTTTTACTTAATTCGAATCTACACTAATTCAAGAATGTCCCTACAAAATTTCAAGAGAAAATCTCAAGAACTCTTGAAGATATAGCGATTTATTGTGTCAGCATGAAATGACGGCTAAAGGGCTTCTCAAACTTTAAACGCGTTTTTCTCTTTTGCGAATGGCGGGCACGATAACTCAAAAACTAATGACCCTATCGATTCCAAATTTTTACACGTTTCTCTGTGAGTGTATAGCTATCGCATGAACTAGGATAAAGCCAATCGGTCAAGATCTTCCTTATTTTTTATCTTGGTTTTTGGTAAAAAATCGGCGATTTTCCAAAAATATTTTTTCAAAGGTCCACCATTTTGTTAATTTTAGAGCGAAGTCAATAATCCTAGTTCATACGAGAGACAGACATGTATTCTTTCTAAAACCGTTGGAATTTTCGGATTCCGATGTTATCATGCCCGCCATCAAAAATATGGACTTTTCTTTAATTACAATAAGAACAATAACAAGAAAATTTTGTAAATTTTTTTTCTTCTCTTTTAAATCTTCAATTATATATGTGCAAAGTTACAAACAGTAACAAGCATTAGTATTGATTTACCAGTCCATTGAAAATCTAGAAAAATTAAAATCGTGGGGGGTGGGGTTCCTTAAATGTTTTTGGGTACAGGTGTCCTTGGCATTAAAACTAATTACCTTGACGTTAATATTATGATGTCATAAACAAAATTTCTATCAAAAACAAGTAAAAAAGTGTCAGTCGGTTTTGTGGACAGATATTTACCCTCAGGTTATGGTTTGCGGAGGACTTCGGTATTATACACAGGATTTATTATTCGATTTCGCTTCGGATTTAATGTTGATCAATTCGGCTTTTAATTCGCTTTAATTTAAATTTACAAAAATATTGACTCCTTGTGGGGAGATACCAGAAGGAGAGGGCCGACCGATCACAACTTCGGTCTTGATCTAGGCTTGGTAAATATAATAGGCTGTGCAAAGTTTGGTTTAAATTGGACATTCCATTCGCCTGATATCGAATTTATATATATTGAAAATATTGACAATTTGTGGGGGAGGTACCGAAAGAAGTGGACCAATAGATCTCATTTTCGGAATTGATCTAGGCATGATAAAGTGATAGGTTGTACAAAGTTTGATTCTCATTAGTTATAAGGGTGAGGGTATAAATAGACCTAGTGAAGATGAATCACGGACACCATGAAAAAAAAACAGTAACGATCATTTTCCTCGCCAGAAAATGCACTGTCGATTTTCAAAAATACAGCAAATGCAAGTCTTATTTAGTTATTTTTAAATGTTGGAGTATGATTAATGCCATCAATCATACCCCACAATGGTCATGTTCTCTTAGAAACATGGCTTAGAAGTTATGACGATTTATTTGTGTCCAGTGTCCATAAAATTAAAATAAATTACATTGATATTAAATCCAATCCACAATTATATTGTTGCGTATGACTATTGCCATCGATCATACGCCATTAGGTTCTACATTGATAGTCGACAGGGGAGTATTTTTATTTTTTATAAAAGTCTCAAGGTATTATTTCCTGAAATATCAAGGAGAAAAATTGTCCTATAAAAGTTTATAACATCTTCTTCCATCATGTTTCTAGTTTTAGCAATTTCGTCCGAGGATTGATTATAATAAATAAAATTTAGTTTTGTATAAAAATTGCATCCAATTAGAAAATTAAAAACGTATACCATTTATTATTTCCCTATGATCTAATAAGTTATTTTTAAAAAAATCGCTTATAAATTTCCTATATAAAGTCAAAACCGTTTTCCCAAAGCTGTTGTCAATGGCTGGTTGGCTGACCGACGACCACACAATTCATTTTTTTTTTTGCAAGCATTTCATTTTTCTTTTTTGATAAATGATGACCACGAAAACTAATTTACACGGTTAGTTGAGATGTTTTTGTCATTTTTCTATTTTTGTTGTTGTTATTGTTGCTGATGTTTCTGTTGTCATCTATATTAGTATATATCTAATGATTTTTGGTTCAAGCGGTTTTGTTGTTGTTGTTGTTCTGATGTCAATTAAATTTATTATATTTCGTTTTTTTGTTGTTTTGCTAGTAGTGGCTGTTGGCTTGGCTCGAATGCACTTTGTGCTCACGTAACTTAAATTCGATTCCAGTTCGAAATACTTAGCACAGCCCACCAAGTCTCCTTTAGCCCACAGCTAATGAATAGCAAATTGTCGTAATCATAAGCTAGCTAGATAGCTGGCTTAGTGTACTGTCACCATCATCACTAGGAGACGGGGGAGTGATATAAAAAATCACTTATGTCTCTGCCTCATCCTTTTTAGTTGGGAAGTGTGCGATGACGGTGTAGTTGTTGTTGTTGCTGTAGAGGTTTGCTAAACGTTTTTTGGTGTAGTTATTTTCATTTACGTAATTCATTGTGAATAATCATCGTTGCTTACTAAATTTGTATATATATAGTAAAAAACTGACAGAAAAAAAAAACAGTGGAACAAAAATATGTTGGCGTGGATTTTATAAAAATATTTTTTTCAATGCCCCTCCAATGGCGTGGATTTTTAAAAATATTTTTTAATGTCCCTCACAACGTCAATTTTTTAAAAAGGGTTTTTAGGGGCTAAAAAGGTTTAAACCTTAAAAAGGTTCAATGTCCCTCCAAAGGCGTGGATTTTTCATACCCTTCACCACACTGTGGTACAGGGTATTATGTCTTTGTGCATATGTTTGTAACAAGCAAAAAGAAACGAGATAGACACATGGTTCCTTTTGAGAATATGCATAGAATCACTTTCTGAGTCGATTTATGAATGTCCGTCCGTCTGTAGATGTTAAATTGTAAACAAAGTACAGGTCGCATTTATGATCCGATTTAGATGAAATTTTGCACAAGTCACTTATTTGGCCCAAGGACGAACCCTATTGAAATTGGGAAAAATCGGTTCAGATTTAGATATAGCTCCCATATATATTTTCGTTCGATTTAAGGTAAATGGGGCACCAAAGTCCCTCTATATCCTTCGATTTGCACGAAATTTGGCACAGCGTAATGAATTCGGTCTAGAATGATGTGTGTCAAGTTTCCTGAAAATCGGTTCAGATTTAGATATAGCTCCCATATATATTTTCGTCCGATTTAAGGAAAATAGTGTACCAAAGTCCCTATATATATTTCGATTTGCACGAAATGTGGAACAGTGTAATGAATTAGGTCCAAAATGATGTGTATTAAGTTTCCTGGAAATCGGTTCAGATGTGGATATAGCTCCCATATATATTTTCGTCCGATTTAAGGTAAATGGTGTACCAAAGTCCCTTTATATGCTTCGATTTACACAAAATTTGGCTTAGCGTACTAAATTGAGTCTAGAGTGGTGAGTGGTGAGTTTCGGGAGAATCGGTCGAGATTTCGATATAGCTCCCATATATATGTTCGTCCCATTTTATGTAAATGATGCACCAACGTCGCTATATATTCTTCGATTTGCACGTACAGCGTACTGAATTAAGTCAAAAACGATGTGTGTTAAATTTCGTGTAAATCGGTTGAGATTTCGATATAGCTCCCATATATATTTTCGACCGATTTTCGGTAAATAGTGCACCAAAGTCCCTATATATCTTTCGATTTGCACAAAATTTGGCTTAGCGTACTAAATTTAGTCTAGAATAGTGAGTGGTGAGTTTCGGGAAAATCGGTCGAGATTTCGATATAGCTCCCATATATATGTTCGTCCGATTTTATGTAAATGATGCACCAACGTCGCTATATATCCTTCGATTTGCACGTACACTGTGCTGAATTAAGTCTAAAACGATGTGTGTTAAATTTCGTGAAAATCGGTTGAGATTTCGATATAGCTCTCATATATATTTTTGTCCGATTTTAGGTAAATGGTGCACCAAAGTCCCTTTGTATTCTTCGATTTGCACGAAATTTCGCATAGCATGCTGAATTAAGTCTAGAAGGATGTGTGTTAAATTTCATGAAAATCGGTTCAGATTTGGATATAGCTCCCATATATATTTTCGTCCGATTTTATGTAAATAGTGCACCAAGGTCCCTATATATATTTCCTTGATTTGCACAAAACTTGGCATAGCGTACTGAATTAAGTCTAGAAAGATGTGTGTTAATTGTCGTGAAAATCGGTTCAGATTTAGATATAGCTCCCACATATAGATTATATGTTTATCAACGCGGCGTTTTCCATAAAATTTCCTCATGTTACGCGGTTCAAAATCTGCCCGAATGAAATTAAAGTTAGGATAGTTTGGAGAAAGAGGGAACATAGACATGCAATTGTTAGGATACATATGTACAATATACCAAAAGTGGTGAAGGGTATCATATAGTCGGCCCGGTCCGACTTTACTACTTTCTTTACTGGATTTTAAATATTTTTCAAAGGGGTTTTTAGGGGTTATTAATCGGCGTTGATTTTTTAAAAATATTCAGTTTAAAACGGCGGCTATAAATATTTTTAATTATTTCGCTCAAGTTTCTATTTTGATTTCAAAAAAAAAAAAATGAATTGACCGTATCATTCACTGTTCTGTCATATATTTAAAATTATATTATATACAAACAAACCTAGACTGTATAGAAGCCCAGTGTGAGACAACAAACAAACGCGAAAATATAACGTCATCGTAAATTAACAAAGCATTCATTCTATATATACATTTATATATTATCGAGATTAAATATCATCAGGCGGCATTTTACAAAAATGATTTCGTATTTCATTTTTTGTTGTTGTTGCTGGGTTTTTACTCCTTTTGTATCGTAATATAATTTCCCACTTACAATAGTTTGAACAAATACAGACAAGAGTACATCTATTTGTAAGTTTTTTTTTTTTTTGAAATACAATTGCGATAACCTATCTATTGTCCATATTAATTACTAAGCAAAGGAAGATAAGATCTATACGTTGTTATATATATATATATATATATATAGGAACAAAAATGAAAATTATTACAACGATTGTTTGTAAAGAGTACACATATATGTGTTCTGACGATAATTAAAGACAGCTGTAAGCTATATTGTTTTATTTTTTGCACAGTGGTTTCGTAGGAGAATGATGAACTTCATGTTATGTACAAAATCGAACCGGTGACATAGGTAGTTAATAATTTTCACTATTTATCCCAGTAAGGAGGTATACTAATAGAAATTCGTAAAGAAACTTTGCCTAGACTTTTAAATTTCTACGATTATATCTGACAACGAAGAAGTCGAAATATATATAGGGAATTTGGTACACCATTTACAATTAAATGGACCAAAATATATATCTAAATATCTATATCTATATATCTAAATCTCGACTGATTTTCACGAAACTTAACACACATCATTCTAGACCTAATTCGTTACTCTATGCCAAATATCGTGCAACTTGAAAAATATATAGGGACTTAGGTTCACCATTTACATTAAATCGGACGAAAATATATATGGGAGCTATATCTAAATCTGGACCGATTTTCAGGAAACTTTACACACATGATTCTAGACCTAATTCATTACGCTATGCCAAATTTCATGCAAATCGAAAGATCGGACGAAAATATATATGGGAGCTATATCTAAATCTGGAACGATTTTCACGAAACTTGGCAGACATTACTATAGGCTCAATTCAGTACGTTATGCCAAATTTCGTGCAAATCGAAAGATATATAGGGACTTTGGTACACCATTTACCTTAAATCGGACGAAAATGTATATGGGAGCTATATCTAAATCTGAACCGATTTTTCCTAATTTCAATAGGGTTCGTCCTTGGGCCAAACAAATGAGCTGTGCCAAATTTCATCCAATCCGGATTGTAAATGCGACCTGTACTTTGTTTACAATTTAACACCAACAGACGGACAGACGGACGGACATGCCTAAATCGACACAGAAAGTGATTCTATGCATATTCTACAGTGTGGTGAAGGGATTAAAAAGAATGCGATCTCTATCGTGATTTCGATGTTCAGATGTACATGAAATTTATACGACGGTTTGGCATTCGACTTTGTATTACGTTGGGGAAAAAGAAATCCATTTGGCCAGTCGTCGAAAATGTTGATTAAATCGGAGAAATGGTCGAAGTTAACCGGCATGTTAGCAGTCAAAACTTCGCCAGGAGCTAAAAATCGACCATAAACCTGTTTATACCACGTAAAAATAGGATGAATCGAATTTCCATCTGCGAAAGCTTGGCCAAATGGAATGAGATAGACTCATTTATCAAACGGATGGACTGGAGATGAGAAATGGATCACATGGATCTGGGAAAACGATCGTGGCTAAATAACGGTGAAGTACCTCAAACGGTGGCCAAACCAGGACTAACGACCAAGAAGGTTCTGCTATGCATTTGGTGGGACTGGAAGGGGATTATTTATTATGAGTTGCTTCCATATGACCAAACGCTAAATTATGATCTCTACTGTCAACAACTGAACCGTTTGAAGATAATAATTGACCACAAACGGCCAGAATTAGTCAACAGGAGAGGTGTTGCGTTCCACCAGAACAACGCTAGGCCACACACATCTACAGTGACTCGCCAGAAACTTCAGAAGCTTGGTTGGTAAGTTTCAATGCATCCGCCATACGATTATGCTCTTTTTCTTGCATTGCAAAATTTCTTTAAGGGGACCCCCCCCATTCTCGGGGTCAAAATTTTTGTTGATATAATTCGAATCTACACTGATTAAAAAATGTCTCTACAAAATTTCAAGTGAAAATCTCAAGAACTCTTGAAGATATAGCCGATTTATTGTATCAGCATCAAGTGACGGCTGAAGGGCTTCTCAAACTTTAAACGCGTTTTTCTCTAAACATTTTTTTGCGAATGGCGGGCACGATAACTCAAAAACTAATAACCCAATCGGTTCCAAATTTTGCAACTTTTCTCTGGGAGTGTATAGCTCTCGTATGAACTAGGATAAAGCAAATCGGTGAAGATCTTCCTTATTTTTTAACTTGGTTTTTGGTAAAAAATCGGCGATTTTTCAAAAATATTTTTTCAAAGGTCCACCATTTTGTTAATTTTAGAGCGAAGTGAATAATCCTAGTTCATACGAGAGCCAGACATGTACTCTTTCTAAAACCGTTGGAACTTTCGGATTCCGATGTTCCAGTGAGGAGTTATCATGCCCGCCATCAAAAATAAGGACTTTTCTTTAATTACAAAAAACAACAACAAAACAATAACAAAATTTTTTTGTAAATTATTTTTCTTCTCTTTTAAATCTTCAATTATATATGTGCAAAGTTACAAACCTTAACAAGCATTGGTATTGATTTACCAGCCCATTGAAAATCTTGAAAAAATAAAATCGAGAATGGGGGGGGTTCCCTTAATGATAAAAAAAATTGATTCCTAGGGTGGATTGTGAAAATAGACTATTAAAATTTTTTGCAAATAGAGAGCAGGTATTATGAAGTTACCATTAAATAAAAAAAAACAGAGCATATTTGGCCCAAATCGGTTCATATAGAGCGCCATTTACATTATAACTTTTTGCAGGGTTAACCCACTCTATGAGGATTTATTTGACAAATAGGCAAGGGAAATAAAATATATATTTCTGAGGAGCTGTCCGTTCATATGAGGCCTATCCCGAAACTTATATCAATATTGATAGTTTTTGGTACGAAGATTTCACACATAATGAAAATTCAAAATTCAAGAAAAAAATAAAATTAAAGGGTACTTTTATATGGGCGCTAGCCCAAATAGTTGACCAATTTATCATTTTTGGTAAGAATATGTGCAACACAATACGAACTCAAAATACACAAATTACAGCCAATTAGCTTAAAGGTGGGATTAACATCTTCCAATTTTTTAGTATATCGATCGTCACATCGCGACTAGCTGATTTGTTTGTCCATTATATTTTGTAAACACGACTCAGGCCACAGTTATGGACCAATCATCACGAAATTTTGCATATAGGTCGGGTTCTGGTAAGGATTAATATTTAGGGTATGAAATATCTGTGTTTCTGGTCGCTCTAGAGACCACAATTAAGACCCGAACATGCACAGAGAAAGGGACCTGACCAAAGAATATGCATGACTATTTTGATGAAGATCGGTCAATATTTAACGGGTCAAATGGATCCAGACTTTAGTGTGAAAAATTAACAAATTTTGAATTCTGAGGCGTATATATTAACTCCTGAAGGATATAAATCCGGGATAGTTGATAGTATATCCAAGAGGAGTGGTTGACCTTTAAATTGATACCAAATAAATTGTTGTTTGTAATCGGATGTGGGAGTTATACGTCAATATTTAAAGGTGTCCATGTGTTATGATATTGTTTGGTATTACACCACTAGAGGGCGGAAATTTTGCGCTGATCGCTTTAATATTTTACACGAAGTTCCGTCTATGGTAAAGGACAACGTTTATAATTTTCGGGGATGTTGAAATGATATTTAGGAAGTGCAATGAACCAAAAACTTTATTTTTTCAGATTTTTTAGTCGCCCTAGAAGCCATCTTTTATATGCAGAACAGCACGTATTTCACAGGGTAAAGGGGATATGACTAAATATTTAAGGGGCTGTTTAGATGACGATCAGTCAATATTCCAACCAAAACCTATAGTGACCAAATTTTTATTTTATGGCTACTGGAGCTTTTGACATATAATCCGACAAGAGGGTACAAATATCTGGAAATGTTGCTCAGCAGAAAGTTAGATTTTCGTGGTAGTTTTGTAGGATATAATATGGTTAGGCCCCTCCGACTATACTGCTCCGCTCACTTACAATATATTTCTGGGTTGGTCCTATTAGAAAACTCGAAACCGAAACTCCATCAACTTGGATTCAAAAAATGCATTTGTAATTGGAATTCGAATTACGTGGGGGTATGTTAAAATGCGCACCAATATTTGAGAACCTGAAATTTCAAATTACAGAACTTTCGGTTTTAAAAGTGATGCTATATTTTTTAAAACATCTGAAAAATCGGATCCGATAAAAAAGTAAATTATGATGGAAATTTTGCACAGACATTGCTAGTACTTCAAGGATATATGGTATTGCAAATGAGGTACATCAGTCCACGTTTTGGCAAAGCCCTCCATGTAATGGTACCCCCAAAAATTCGATACTTAAATGTTCTTGGGCACGTTTTTCAAACGTATTGGCTGTAATTTTGTTTTCATAATGCATAGTGAATGTCCATATTTCGAATAATTAATGTTGACCCAATATAACGATATCCCCCAATACTAGGTATTTTGGGATTGTTGAAGATGTTTTTCATCGAAATTGACTGTAATTTGGTATTTTTGATGGTCGAAGTACAACCAACCTTCCTACTAAAAATTAATAATAGGGACTCAAGTTTTAGGGTAGCCCCTATATAAAGATACCCCCAATATTCGGTATTTTGGGAATGTTTTTAAATATTTTACACAGGAATTGACTATAATTTGGTATTTCGTGTTCTCTTGAAATACCCGATCTGTTTAGGTATTTTGAATGTCCATCTTCTACTAGATTGTATAAAAGTTCGGCCCGACCGACCTTATCGAAGTATTTACTCGTTTTTGTAGAATATTTGGAGGTCAAAAAATGTCGTCTTGTGGTATTTAGTTTGCGTTTAAAGAAAATAAGGACGTAAAATGTGCACAAGGACTCAGAATAGAAGGAGGATATGTTTTAGAAAGAAATTCTTCATTCGATTTGGCTGAAGATAAATAATAATCTGCAGCAAACGTCATGACACAAAAACTTGATCTACGGCGAATTCTGATTTCTTATATATTCGCTGAGGGCTTTCAAACTTCAGGGCGAAAGCCTTTATTCTGTCACATCATCAAGTGAATTGATAATAGATCTGTCCTTTAAATGTATGCATAATGGTTTTGGTTAGCTGCTTTTTGAATAATATATTACAATTATCACGTAACCCATCAATTCATAATTTATTTAGATTTGTTTGCAAACGAGCGGAAATTATTAAAAACAAAACTATGGAATTTGCATCCCATCTCTATGTGTTTATGAAATAAATCATATTTTTCCTTTGTGAACAAAGAACGATATTTTTAGTTTTGTAAATTAAACAAAAATAAATAGTTTTTTTTTCTTTTGCTGCCATTAAATGCCTTCTTTTCAATTTTTGCAAAAAAGATGTTTGTAAAAGATTGACACATCTGGCATAACTGGCTTATGAAATAAAAACAGAAAAACAACAACAAAAACTATTTTCTTTGGCATTTAAATTAAGACAAACGAGAAAGGAAAACGAAAGAAAGAAATGTTAGCGTATGACAACAGCAACAACAAGAACGGAATTCATATACATATATTACATTGTTTTAATGACAAATTGTTGTCATAATATGTTTGTATATTAGCTATGGATATTGGGGTGTAACGAAAAAGAAACAAAAAATTTACTATAATTTATTTAGAAGCTTTAAGATTGGATCGTAAAAAATCTATATTGAAATAATTATTTAAAAGCAAATTTGGGACTCTCTATCCACCCTCATATACACATTGCAATAAGAAAATATTACCACAAAAATGTTACACCATTAAAATTTAAAACACCATCCATTCCGCGTTTTCTTGTCTTCCTTATTGCCCAAAAATGACGTTAATCGTCATCATCATAATTATCGTTCGCTTGCAACCACAAGCATTAACGAACATCTAGCAAATCGATAATCGACAATCCCATTTGTGACCAAGTGTTTGCTGTGTCAAACCGGATGTTCATATTACACACACACACATGTATGCATGTTTGTATGAACATGCATTCATATATTGCATCTAACAAACGCTCGCTGTAAGAATGTTTAAATGCATTTGCTTGCCATTATTATATAAACAAAAAATATATATTTTATTTATTGATTTATTTTTTTTTTGTTTATTCTTCTTCCTTTTCTTTTCTTTTGTGTTGTGTTTGCATTTTATAATCTGCCTTGCATGTTTTTTTTTTTTGCTATTTTAGGTTTGCAGCTTTATTTCTTTTGTTGAATGGTTATTGTTTACATTTGGATGTGAAAATTTGTTTATTTATTTTCCAGAGCAAAGAAAATCGAAGAAATCAATGGGAAAATATTTTTGCAAACTGCAAGATTAAATAATGCTGATGTTTAGAAAAAAATCTAAAAATAAAAATTCGAAGTTTAAAATTTAATAAAAATTATAAGTGGATTTATCTCTTAGACCTTCATTGTCGAAGGTAAAGAAGCTGGAAGAGTATGCCTTTACCATAATAAAGAATAAAAAACCAAACAGTAAGGAAAGTTCAAAAGTCGGACGAGGCCGACTATATGATACCCTTCAACACTTTGGGTACATACAAGATATGTTAATATCTACAATATCCTGTGGATAGAACATACATAGAATCTTTGGAGGACCATTGAGACGGAAATTGAAAAAACCTTTCTGAAATCAATGAAAAATTGCCTGTCAAACGGGCAGATTGGGTTTTCTTTGATGCACATAGGCCCTTCGGGGCACCATTTCCATAAAATGGAACGGAAAAATATATAAGACCTATATCAAAATCTGAAGCAATTTCAACAAACCTTATCACACATGAATTTTTCCTCAATTGCATTCACTATGCAAAATTTTGTTTTTGGTGTTTCATTCACAAAAAAACGGACGAAACTACATATGGTAGCTATTTCTAAATCTGAACCGATTTTGACAAAACTTCGCAAACATCAACCTGGACCTAATTCAGTACTCTGTGCAAAATTTTGTCTCAATCGGACATATATTGGGAGTTTGGTGCTCAATTTACATAAAATCGGGCTAAACTATATATGGGAGCTATATCTAAATATGAACCGATTTTCAGGAAATTTCACACACAACATTCTTGACTTAATTCAGTATGCTATGCCAAATTTCGTGCAATTCGAAAGATATACAGGGACTTTGGTGCACCAATTACATAAAATCGGACGAAACTATATATGGGAGCTATATCTAAATCTGAACCGATTTTAACAAAACTGCGCAGACATCAGTGTGGGTCTAGTTCAGTACTATGTGCAAAATTCTGTCCCAATCGGATAAATATTGGGAGTTTGGTGCATAATTTACATAAAATCGAACGAAAGTATATATGGGAGTTATATATAAATCTGAACCGATTTTAACAAAACTTCGCGACATTAAATTGGACCTGATTCAGTGCGCTTTGCAAAATTTTGTCTCAATCGAAAAATTATTGGGAGTTTGGTGCATAATATACATAAAATCGGACGAAACTACATATGGGAGCTAAATCTAAATCTGAAAGGATTTTCTCCAATGTCAATAGGGTTCGTCCTTGGGCCAAACAAATGTGCTGTGCTAAATTTCATCCAAATTGGATCATAAATGCGACCTGTACTTTGTTCACAAAAATACATGGACGGACAGACAGAGCGACGGACATGCGTAAATCGACTCAGAAAGTGATTCTATGCATATTCTCAAAAGGAACCATGGGTCCATCACGATTCTTTTGGCTTGTTACAAACACAGTGTGGTAGGGTATAAAAAACCCCAATTAAAAGCCTTATGTATAACAGTGTGATATAAAATGGAGCTCATGGTCGGAGAAAGCCCTTGTTAAGTAAAAAAAAATGTTTAAAAAATCCCCGCCTTTGGTAGAGCCACAAAAGAAATATTTGAAAAATCCATGCGTTTGGTAGAGCCACAAAAACCCCACCGAAGGACATAGGTCACTAAACCAAACACCGAATAAACAAAGCTTCTAATACTCTCCAAAAGGTTGCCCCATTTACCCGAACTTCAGAAAAATTTTATATCTATGTACAATAATAAATTTCGAATAAATTAGATTAGTCTGAAATCTTGGGGTGAGGGTAACTCTTAGTCCGAAGGTACCACATGTATTTGGCGAACTGGTGGAGCTAGAACTCTTAAATATGGGTCACTGATAGAAATTCGAACTAAGTACTAAATTTGGTGCAATTTCGTAAAAATGCGAATCAAGGTTGTAGGGAAGTGTCTACGAATGGAACTGGAATCCTAAAATTAACATTACAATCGGAGTGTACGATTGGGATATGTAGGTAGTTTTAGGAATTTGTACTTATGTACTAGATGGTACTTTTTTTGACACAATTTGGATTTAGAGGGATGTAGGAGGAGGGTGTATGATTGGGAAAAAAGATTTCTTTTGGATTGTGCAGATGTAGGTAGTTATGGAAATTTGTACTTATGTGTACTAAATGGTACTAAATTCGATTCAATTTGGATTAGGTGAACCTAAAATAGGCAAATAAAATTGGTGTTGGATTGTATGATGTCGACAGTTAGGGAAATTTGTACTTACTAAATGGTACTAACGGTTTAGGTGGTCCGATGGAGCAGGAATCATGAAATTTGGAATTAGCTTTGGAAGTTAGTTAATTGTTATGATATGAAGAAAGTTTTGGAAATATGTCCTGTAAGAGAACAAATGTACTAAATGGTACTAAATGATACTGCAGTTTAGCTCTTCTTTTTTTAAATATGTTTAAATAGTTCATACATTCGCTAACGAGGTAGCGAACATATACTAGTTTGCTATAAATATTTTTCACTATGGTAAATACGTTAATAAATCTTTAAATCGTATTATGAGATACTAAACCCGAGTTTTGTACCGTCATTAATTAATCGATTAATGTTATATGTATATAATTTCAACGATAATAATCCATGGTTTAGACTTGTTGTATTTAGTCTACGGCTCGTTAATATGAGGACGTAAAAGGTGTACAATGATTCGAGAAATGAAAAAAAAAACAAAATTAAACCTTAAATAGACCTTGGATTCCTAATTTACTGGCCAAGCGAAATTTCCAACCTAATATTTCCTACTAAATCGAAATGTGTGTGGTGTACGGATCATAATTGAATTAAAGTCACAAGTACATGTTTAGCTTTATTTGATCCCCTAAATATCAATCGATCATTATATGAAGCTATAGGTGTGATCTTTGACCAAAAGAAGCTACAAGAGATCCAAAAATATTCAAGACCTTAACAATGTTTTGACTTTGTGTGATACCGTAGAACATTAGTAGTGAATAATTTGGCATTTTGGTTTGTCTTAGGGAAAATGGGTATAGATAAGACCTAAGACTTGCGACAATTTCGTTGAAAATTCTTTATGTTATGGCCAAAGACGACACCACTATATTTTTGTCGATGTTTCTAGTCGCTCCAGAGATCACAATTATGATCCGAAAATTACGGCCTAAATAATAAACATCGATGCATTGGTGGTAATCGGACTATGTTTAGCGGGTCGTGGTCCACCACTGTGCACTTAGTGTGGTATAACAAAACTGCGCAGACATTAGTGTGGGTCTAATTCAGTACTCTGTGCAAAATTCTGTCCCAATCAAAAAAATATTGGGAGTTTGGTGCATAATTTACATAAAATCGGACGAAACTATATATGGGAGTTATATCTAAATCTGAACCGATTTGCTCCAATGTCAATAGGGTTCGTCCTTGGGCCAAACAAATGGTCTGTGCTAAATTTCATCCAAATCGGATCATAAATGCGACCTGTACTTTGGCCTAAATAATAAACATCGATGCATTGGTGGTGATCGGACTATGTTTAGCGGGTCGTGGTCCACCACTGTGCACTTAGTGTGGTATAAGTACTGACAACATTCATACGCCATAATGTTCTTAAATATAAATATTAAAGTGGCCCACACACGTCAAACATGTGCAGTGTTGCCAATTTAGCACTTTTAGTGCTAGATTTAGCACTTTTTAAACTCGTTTAGCACCAAAAAAATCGGTCTAGCACCTAGCACTTTTTTTAGCATTTTTAATTTGTTCCAAGTTTTTTTACAAATTTTAGTATCGCTCCAAAAAATTTTCGTTTTTCGATTTCACATTGGCACATTGAAGTTTCTGTATGTTTCACATGGTGGGTTTGAATTTCCAATGTTTTTTCCAATGAACGGAGCAGTACAGTCGGACGGGGCTATCCATATGATACCCTACGAAACTACCACAAGACTTAAATTTTCTGCGAAACTAATTGCCGTGTCGGTAAAAAATTCTGCGTGGTATCAACCTTCTGGGTTATAATAATACTACAATACCATAACATAAAAAGTAAAATTTATTTTATGTTTGACCCGGCCGAACTTTTTTAACCTCCACCATGAGGATGTCAATCAAAATATCTAAAATTAATGGGGGCTCCTAGGTGAAAATTCCTGTTATGATAGAACCATGAACATACCGAAAAATAGGTGGTAAACAGATATTGAAAATTTCCAAACATCTAATGGTGGGGCTACCGTTATATGGGTTTATAATAAAACAGAGATCAATATTGACATTTCTGGTAGTGAGCAATAGTACGGAAATGTGCTATACAATGTGAACCCAAAATACAAAATTACAGCCAATTTAATTGAAAAACGGGTCAAAAAATTCCATATTGGCAGTTACCATATAAAGCCGGACATGCGTAAAGCGACATAGAATTTTATTCTGATCAAGAATATATATGTAATACTTTGTGGTGTCTCCCGTGAATATTTCGATGTGTTGCAAACGGAATGACAAATTTAATATAGAATCCACCTTATGGTGGAGGGTATAAAAGCACTGTGAACAATTTGGGGTATATAAACGAATATAATTTAAATAAATGTAAAGTCAGCTTTACTTATCTTGACAAGAAAAAATGTAATGGAATGTTTTTTTAATTGTACTGCTAAGGTCTTGGTTCATTTAATTAAAAAAAAATTGACAGATCATTATTAAAGCAGCCATGCTTTTTCGTTGAGTAGATTTCTCGAATTTATTGGTTTATCGGTGTTCGGGTTACAAAGATGGCATCTAAAAAAAACAAAACTATAGTTGTGGCACTTCACCATAACCGGAACTTTATGCAAAATTGCATAGATATCATCTAGTGTAATAATGGTAATTCTAAACATTATTAGAATACGTAGACTCCTGTAAATATTTACGTATAGCTCACACACCTGGTCTTCGTCCTTCTACAATAAATGTATACGGCATAGAATGCAAATAATAACGTAATAAAAAATAATATGGCATATTACAAAAAAAATTATTAAAAATTGGCCAACAAATTTAATAATTTTTTTGGTCAAACTCGTTTGTTGATGGTTTTTTTGTGAATTGTTGGTGTTTGATAAACATTTCCGACTACGTTTGAAAAATTTTATCGACATCTTTTTGTCGAACGCTGATGAAGCTTTTAATCAAAAATTTCGGGGTGGCTTTTTTTTCTGTGTATGCAAAATATCGTGACAAGTTTTTACAGCTGTGACCGTTACTTTGTTTACAAATGCTATGGACACACGGCCAGATACACACATACACCTATATCGACTCAGCTAGTCGAGGTATGACTCCGTATACTAAAATGTGAGTCCAGGATCAATATTTTGAGACGTTATAAGCTGTTGGAGCACTTATAACATCCCCACAAAATAGCTGCTAGTTTTAATTTTAAGAAATAAATATGTCATTATAAAATATAATCAAATTTCTTTATATTTAGTTTTAGCACTTTTTTCTGGCACTTTTCTAAAATTTTTAGCACTTTCTAGCATATTTTTCAACAAAATCTAGCACTTTTTCTCTATCAAGTTTTGGCAACACTGAACATGTGCGTTCGATCGGTGTGAATCGAATCAATGTTTGACGTGTGTTGACGTGTGTGGTGCGACGCGCACTTGTTTGACGTCTGTGGCCTGGTGTGTGGATATTTCCTCATTTATTGCGAAATTTCGTGGAGTGCGGATCAGCGGACAAAGTCAAACATATGCAAAAAGACGTTTTGGAAGATTTTTTTGATGTTTTTTACACATATTCTACAGTGTGGCAAATAAAAATGTTTTTCCCGGAAAAAAATAAAAGTATTTAATAAATTTATATTAAATAAAAATATTAGGTCTTTTTTCCGTCATCACTATCGCTGTCCACCTTAACGCTTCAAAAATAAATACTAAATGAAGTTTTGTGGATCCGTTTGACGTGTGTGGGCTAGAAGCTTCACACCGATCGAATGCACATGTTTGACGTGTGTGGCCCACTTAAGTGTCAAGAGCCCTGTGGTTTTGCGATGAATTCTTTTTCTATGAATATTTAATTTAAACATTTTTCTTTATAATTATTTTCAATTCACATTTTATCCTTCAAATTTTTAAAGGAATGATAATTGAGACATTTATCAATCACAGGATCCATCAATTGGAAAAATTCTCTTTGGAGAAAAAAAATATATTTTATGTTTTTAAATCCATGCTTTCAAGAAATTAAAAAAAAAATTTTTGATTGATAAACATATTTTTTATTTTTTTTTTTCAAAATATTTTGGAAATTTTATTAAGTGCAGATTTAAAGAAAGCAACTAATAGTAGATTTTTGAAAAAAAAAATTTTTTTTTGGAGGTTAGTGAGTGTATTATTTGAAAAATATTTGTTTGAAGGTAAATACAAGCATATAATATTTTTAAGGTCACCCAAGCGTAGATTGATATACTATTTTTTTCTTAAATATAGTCTTCCTTAAAAAACAAAACTAGGTTAAAAAATATGTCTAAGTTATTTTTAGAAGCGTTTTTTCAATTTTGAAACGTATTTTTATAACAGACGTTCTTAAAATATTTTTGAAATGACAGTCAGTAGGCGTAGATTTGTAAAATTAATAGGCGTGCATTTTATTAAAATATTTTTCAATGACCATAAATAGGCTCGCTTTTTTTAAAGGCGTTGATTTGTTAAAAATATTTCTTCAATGACCATCAAAATAACACTTTTCAATGACCATCAATTGGCGTCGATTTTTGAAAAAAAGTATTTTTTCAATATGTGTGAACTTTTTAAAAATATGTTTTTAATGACCATAACCGTGGATTTTTAGAATATTTTTTAGTGACATTAAAGGTGTGAATTTTGTAAAATATTTTTAGTGACCATTAAAATGCGTGGATTTTTTTAAATATTTTTTAGTGACCATCAATAGGCGTGTATTTTCAAAAATATTTTTTCCAAGGCCAGTAAAAGGCGTATATGTTTTAAAATATGTTTTCATAGGCCATCAATAGGGGTGGATTTATCAAAAATATATTTTCAATGCACATTAATAGGTATGGAAAATCATCGTTTTCAAATACAGCTTCATTGTAAACTGTTCACAAGAACGTATTTCAACACTTTTTTTTTAATTTTTCTTTGAATCAAAAATGGTTTCTCTAATTTTTCCCTCAGCAGACATGCCGTCGGCAAAATTGTTGCACATTATCTATTTACACTGTTTCTATTCGTAGATAAGGTATTGGTACTTGGCTCCGCCCATTTTTTCATTCGGTAGTTTATTTTTCAGTACATTCTCTATTAGTGTCTCTATACAAATAACCAACACTGTAACACTAACACTTGGTGTTTAGTTTTGCCCTCCTCAATACCTCCCGCATATAGGACAGAACAGTAGAGAACAAATTAAGCTTGATTTGCATAATGTGTGATTCTTTTATTTGTTCTTTTTCTTTTTCACTCATTTTCATTTAGCAACAATGTAAAAATGAAAACAAGGTGGCAACATTGTTGCAGAGATGTCATCAATGAAAAACTGTTTTCAGGTTGTAATTTGTTGTTGCTATTTTTTGTTGGTCTGTCTTTCTAATTAAATTGTTTTCTCATTTGCATATGAAAATAGAAGGAATTTCATCATAAATGTAAAGAAGCCGTAGAGAGGTGGGAGGGATAGCCAAACTTAGTGTAATGTGGAATTTTTATAATTTTGTAAAACACATTTTTTTTGCAATTGAAGGAGAAGAATGGATGCAGACATTTTATTGGCCACTGTGATTTTTTGAGGTTTGAGGGTTTCATTTTTTTTTTTTTTTGATTACGACGCAATTTGTTTGTTTGATGTTTTATTTTGGAGATTGTTTTTAATACTCACATCGGATGATTGCTGTTGTTTTTTTTAATTTTATACACATTTTAGAATTTGTTTGGAATGTTCACTATTTTTGTATTTTTTTGATTCTTTCAATTTTTATTAATTTTTCCACAATTATTTTTTTTTTACAAAAATTTCATGGCTTTCTTTTTGTGCTTCACATTTTTATGACTTTTTGTTTCTTGCCATTTTAAATGCCTGCATGTTTTTTGTTGTTTCTATGTTTATTGGTTTGTTGCTTTGCCCTTGCAATTTGGTGTTTTCTTGGTGCGCTGCTCTATATCCGTTTTGTACGATCGCACAAAGGTTTCAATTCTCAATGCCACAGTCATCCGAAGCAGACCATATGGAAAGTTTAGTTTTGTTCGCTACCTTCGGTTTTCAATGGCAACGCTGGCAGCGACGCAGCTTTTCGTTTAGAATCGTCGCCGTAGTCGTTGACGTCGTCCGTCATCGACGTTTGCTACTGTCTCTAGAATTCATCATTCCTTATTTTCTTGTATTTTTTTTTTTTGTTTTTGCTCGAACGTTGATTTCATTATGACAACAACTGCTGCAGCAGCACAACTGTTTGTCAACGTTGCTGTTGTCGTTACTCGTGGCAATTCTACCACAAATAGGGAATAAATAGTCATGAGGGATTCAGTTTGTATTTTCAACAATATGGGGCATTCCACAATATATTTTAGTCCTGAATTTTTTAAAAATAGTTTTTAAAGTGGATTTTAAAAAATAGTTTTTAAAGGTCTATCCACAGGCGTGGATTTTTAAAAATATTTTTTGAAGGTCTATCCATCCGCGTTTACTTTTTAAAGAATATTTTTTCAAGGACCATGCAAGGCGTGGATTTTTAAAGAATATTTTTTTAAGGACCATACAAGGCGTGCATGTTTTAAAGAATATTTTTTCAAAGGCTATCAAGAGGCGTAAATTTTATTAAAGAATATTTTTTTTCAAGGGCTACCAAGAGGCATGGATTTTTTAAAGAATATTTTTCCAAAGGCTACCAAGTGGCATGGATTTTTTAAAGAATATTTTTTTCAAGGGCTACCAACAGGCATGGATTTTTTAAAGAATATTTTTTCACGATTTTTTGATTTTTATACCCTCCACCACACTGTGGTACAGGGTATTATGTATTTGTGCATAGGTTTGTAACAGGTAAAAGGAAACGAGATAGACACATGATTCCTTTTGAGAATATGCATAGAATCACTTTTTGAGTCGATTTATGCATGTCCGTCCGTCAGTCTGTCCGTCTGTAGATGTTAAATAGTAAACAAAGTACAGGTCGCATTTATGATCCGATTTAGATGAAATTTGGCACAGGTCGCTTATTTTGCCCAAGGACGAACCCTATTGAAATTGGGAAAAATCGGTTCAGATTTAGATAAAGCTCCCATATATAGTTTCGTCCGATTTTATGTAAATGATGCACCAAACTCCCAATAATAGTTCGGTTGGGACAAAATTTTGCACAGCGCACTGAATCAGGTCCATGATAATGTTTTTGTTGGAATCGGCTCATATTTAGATATAGCTCCCATATATATAGTCGACCGATTTTATGTGAATGATGCACCAAACTCCCAATATTTGTCCGATTGCACAGAGTTCTGAATTAGGTCCAGATTGATGTCTGCGAAGTTTTGTTAAAATCGGTTCAGATTTAGATATAGCTCCCATATATAGTTTCGTCCGATTTTTGGTGAATGATACACAAAATTCCCAATATTTGTCCGATTGGGACAAAATTTTGCACAGGGTACTGATTTAGGTCTAGAATGATGTGTGCCAAGTTTCAAGAAAATCGGTTCTGATTTTGATATAACTCCCATATATAGTTTCGTCCGATTTAAGGTAAATGGTGCACCAATGTCCCTATATATCATTCGATTTGCATGAAATTTGGCTTATAGTACTGAATTAGGTGCAGAATGATGTGTGTCAGGTTTCGTGAAAATCGGTTCAGATTTAGATATAGCTCCCATATATATTTTCGTCCGATTTAAGGTAAATGGGGCACCAATATCTCTATATACATTTCGATTTGCACGAAATTTGGCATAGGGTACTGAATTGGGCCCAGAATGATGTGTGCTAAGTTTCGTGAAAATCGGTTCAGATTTAGATATAGCTCCAATATATATTTTCGTCCGATTTAATGTAAATTGTGCACTAAAGAACCAAAGATTGGTCGACACGCACACAATTTTCTACAATGTACTGAAGTTACTATAACCTTGTTTGTGTCAAGTTTTCTTGAAATTGGTTCAGATTTACATATAGCTCCTATATATACTTTCGTCCGATTTTAAGTAAATGGTGTACTAAAGGCCGATTGGCAAAACGTACTGAAAATAATATAAATTAATCTCAAGCAAATTTCCTTGAAATCGGTTCAGATTTAGATATAGCATAGGTTCCGTACTCGAATTCTGTACTACTCGAACAATCGATTTGATGTAATAAATTTCAATGTCAATCGATATTTCCTCACATACTGCAAAAATATTCCGGCCTTCTTCAATAAAGGCTATTGAAATTGAATCGTTCCTTCAGGTTAATTCCAATTTTTGTAGGTTTTATTTCAAATATTTAGTTATTTTGAGAATTATTTATTGTTTTCTACTAATTTCAGCAATTTCTGGTGCATTCGGATCTTTATTTTCTATAATAAGGGTGATTTTCTGAATGTTAGGTGTACTGTACAAATTTTTGGCAATGTTGATAGATTTTACAGATTGTTTTGAAAAATATTTATCTGTAAATGATTTTATCGGTGCTTAGTTTACATAATTTAACTAATTTAAAGAGCTTTTTTTTAAATATCTAATGTTTTAATTATGTGGCCACTTAAAAGTCGAGTGCAGCATATCGAAGTGTTCTGAATTAACAAATTTTCAAAAATACTTCAAACAAATCGAGGGCTGACCAAAAAATGTTTACCACAGTAAATGTTTTAATTACGTGTCCACCACTGTACCTAGAAAAATTTAATTTTATTTTGTTTATATTTCTTCCCTGCATCCCGTTCAGTGG